>NC_090650.1:184098230-184104568 GCF_040937935.1 Hyperolius riggenbachi
TTGTGTCCTTTTACTGTAATTGTACAGGTACTGGGTGACTGCTTTCACCTGTTCTAGCAGGCAAGAAAACATGACCAGGGTCGAATTCCAGGGAGTCAGGCTATCACATATCAAGCGTCTCACCGGCAAGTTGTTTCTCCGCTGAATGTCCGCAAAGTGTGCCATGGCCGTGTAAGACCGCCTGAAATGCCCACACCACTTCCTGGCCTGCTTCAGGACGTTCTCTAAGCCTGGGTACTTTGACACAAATCTTCGAATGACTAGATTCAGCACATGTGCCATGCAGGGTACTTGTGTCAGCTTTCCCAAATTAAACGCGGAAATTAGATTGCTGCCGTTGTCACACACCACGTTGCCGATCTCCAGCTGGTGCGGGGTCAGCCACTGATCCACCGGTTTGTTAAGAGCAGCCAGAAGAGCTGGTCCAGTGTGACTCTCTGCTTTGAGGCAAGACATGTCTAAGATGCCGTGACACCGTCGTACCTGGCATGCAGCTTAGGCCCTGGGGAGATGGGGCTGTGTAGCTGGAGAGGAGATCGCAGCACCAGTAGAGTTGAACTGCCACTCAGCCAAGGAGGAGGACGATGATAGTGAAGAGGATATAGCAGGAGGAGAAGGAGAGAAGGTGGCAGGAGGCCTGCCTGCAAGCTGTGGAGGTGTCACAAGTTTGTCCGCTGCACAGCCACGTACTCTCTGCTTGCCAGTCACCAGGTTGACCCAATGGGCTGTGTAAGTAATGTAGCAGCCTTGACCGTGCTTGGCAGACCAGGCATCCGTGGTCAGGTGGACCCATGACCCAACGCTGTGTGTCAGAGATGACACCACTTGCCTCAACTTCACGGTACAGTTTGGGTATCGCCTTTTTAGAGAAATAAATGCAGCCTGGTATCTTCCACCGCGGTGTCCCAATGGGCACAAATTTACGGAAGGCCTCAGAGTCCAACAGCTAGTATGGTAACAGCTGGCGAGCTAACATTTCCGACCAAGCCAGCTGTCAGATGCCAGGCAAGGGGGTGACTGGCAGACACTGGCTTCTTCCGCTCAAAGATTTCATTCACGGACACCTGGCTGCTGTGGGCAGAGGAGCAGGAACCGCCCAAGGGCAGAGGCGGAGTGGAGGAGGGTGGCTGTGAAGGTGCAAGGAAGAAAGAGGCTAAAGATGCTGCACCGGAATGAGGAAGAGGAGAAGGAGGGTGGCTTTTTTTTTTGTGTGCCGCTTTTGCTCAGGTGCTCTTCCCATTGCAGTTTGTGCTTTTTCTCCATGTGCCTTCGTAAGGCACTTGTCCCTACGTGGGTGTTGGCCTTTCCATGGCTCAATATTTGGAGGCAGAGAGAACAGATGGCATTGCTCCGATATGAGGCAGACACACTAAAAAATGTCCTAACCGCTGAGCCCCCCCCCCCCCCCAGGGTGATGGCACTATGGTGTCATCAGCAGCTGACATTGAAGGGCATGTTGGCTGGCTGTACATAGGTGGCGATACATGCCGCCGAACACTGCCACCAGCTGTTTGACAACAAGCTCCCCCTGCTTCTTTCAGGAACTCGTCTCCTCCTACTCCCCCTCTGAACTGTCCCCCTGTTCATCTCCTCTATTGGGAACATACGTGGGATCCGTATCATCGTCATCATAATCATCCTGCCCAGCTTCACTTGCCTCAGACACCTCCAAAACTGCACCAACAGCAGGTACTTCATCATCCCCCTCCGCACACGTTACGTCCATAGTGTCGCCTAACTCAGACATATGAGGTGGTGTAACTTGCTTTGCGCCTTCATCTGGTGGTAACAATAATGGCTGTGCATCAGTGATTTCCCCACCAAATAACTCCTGCGAGCTGTCAAATGTAGCGGATGTGGTACTTTGAGTAGCGCTGGTGGCTGCGAAAGATGAGGTGTTCTGTGTTAAAACCACGTCCTGAATCTTGGGAGTTGATGGGACGTGCCTTCTTCTGAGCACTGTACTTTGGGCCAGGGCAGCACGAAAATCACATCAGCACAACCTCGCACAGACCTGCCAGGTGGCCTTCCTCTGGCTCTGCCTCTACCTGTTGTCAGTTTTGTCCATATCGGGGGGGATGAAGTGAAAGGTATGCACTGACTTGAGAAATACAATGTGCAGTCACACAGGTGCAGTGAACAGGTATGCACGGAGTGGTATATCACAGTGCGTGCACTCACGTAGGTATGTGGGTGCACAGAACACAACAGGTAGGTATATGTAGTGATGAGGTGGGTGCACGGAACACAACAGGTCGGTATATGCAGTGATGGGTATTACAATGTGCACCTGTCACACACAGACAGGTAGCAGACAGGCACAGTGACACTGCGTGCGCTCAACTCACGTAGGTAGGTGGGTGCACTGTGAACAAGTAGGTCAGTATATGCAGTAATGGGTATTACAATGTGCACCTGTCACACACAGACAGGTAGCGGACAGGCACAGTGACACTGCGTGCGCTCACGTAGGTGGGTGGGTGCACAATAAACAACAGGTAGGTATATGCAGTGATGGGTAATGTGCACCTGTCACACACACAGGTAGTCACTGAATGTGCTGGGCCTGGCAGTGGCACACAGTATGAATTATCAAGGCTGTCTATGCAACACAAGTGTTGCATAGACAGAATGGGACACACAGAAAAAAAAATAGATCACAAGAACAAGATTAGCTCTCAAAAGAGCTGTTGTAGGGTGCTATTTTAGCAATAAGACTCAGCAAGGAGCAAGCTTAAGAAGCCTACAAGAGCCTAACTAAACTTTCCCTATGAAAGAGGCTGCAGCAGCTGTCCCTTTCTCTATTTACTGCAGGCACACGACTGAGTAAAATGGCCGGTGATGTCTGCCTTTTATAAGGGGGGGGGGGGGGGGGGAAGAGTGGCTCCAGGAGGGAGTGTAGCCTGATTGGCTACAATGTGCCTGCTGACTGTGATGTAGAGGGTCAAAGTTGACCCTAATGGTGCACTATGGGGGCAAATCGAACTTTCGGTTAAGTTTGCGGTTCTCCGCGAACGCCCGGAAGTTCGCCTGGAACCATTCGCCGGCGAACCGTTCGGGCAATCTCTAAAAGACACCTGTTGTGAGCCCCTGCCACCGTGCTCAACAAGTTTTACATTGGTTTGTTCAGCATCAAGCAAAGTATCAATCAGAATTTAACCTGCTTCCATCGCTAGCTCCGTCCCCTGACTTCAAACCAATTGAGCATTTGTGAGATGCAGTCAAAAGATCACTTCCACTTCAAAGCTTGGAAACACCACCATGCAATCTACAGCAGAGATGAGCTGCACCTTAATGGGGAGGGTGCAGCTGCATTGGGGGAGAAGATGGTTAAACGGTTGGAGGAGATTTTAAACTAGGATCTGGGTGGAGGCGGGAGGGTAAAGTCTTAATATCTCTCAAGGTATAAAAGACAGCGCTCGGAAGCGAGGGCAGCAGCAACTACGGACTAGCGTCGGAATTGGAGCGGCACCTGCGGGCCTGACCGGGAGGCACGGGGGAGAGCCCGTTCTTAAACTCTATGCGCAGTCTATGATCCCACGCTTGTGAGTAATTTTTAAAGCAATAAATGTTACTTTTAACAAATGGAGCTGTACTATGTGAGGTTCTCATTTATGAGGTAAACTTGCATTGACACAACGCTGGCATCAAGGAAGAAGGACAGGCGGAGCAAACTGACCAATCGGGAAGGATTGCAGTGATCGATTAGGACATCGCTGAATGCGTTTTTGACCAGTCTCACAGTGGTCAATAGGATCTGGTGAGTGTTTCCACTTATATAAGACCAAAGATTTGTGTGGAGCGCTGTCTTTTATACCCTGAGAGCTCAAGATTAAGGTGAAGCTGACACCAATAAGAAGCGCATACCCATAGGAGGAGTGTGTTTTGAACAGACGTTCTACATTATTTGAAACAATTTATGCGAATAGGACATCTATTAAGTGAACTCTGCATATGTTCTATACACTGGCCTCTTTCTGAGCAAGTGTACTGTGCGGACTTGATTGTATTGCATCGTATTGTTGAAAATTTATCTGCATTTTCTATTTGTTGAACATTTACCTGTTGCGCTTATTCTATACCATTTGATAAAGTCTCAATATGTAGACAAGGTAAGGTAAAAAGACAGTGGGAGCCTAACATTATAGGGGGTGGAGAGCAGGGTGGGGACAGTGTAAAGAGTAAAGAGGTTGGTAAAACTTCAAGTTGCCCATTTCATGTAACCAAAATTGGAAAATGTAGTGGTAAAAATATAAAGTGCATGGTAACCAATGCTAGGAGCCTTGCAAATAAAATGGACAAACTAGAGTTCATTCTGATTGACAAAGGCTATGAAATTTTGGGAATAACCAAGACATGGCTGGATGAAAGCCATGACTGGATAGCGAATTTAGAGGGATACAATGTGTTTAGGAAGGATAGAACAGGGAAAAAAGGTGTAGGGGTTTGTCTTTGTTAAGAACTCTTTTACAGCTGTCCTGAACGATGAGATGGAGGAAGATTGCGAAGATGTGGAGTCCGTTTGGGTAAATATTCATGGTGGAAATAAAGGGTGCCAATTGCTTATTGGGGTATGCTAGAGGCCACCACATATTCATGAAGCTGGAGAACTGTAATTACTACAGCAGATTGAAAAAGCTGCAAGTAAAAATGAGGTCATAGTTATGGGTGATTTTAACTTTCCAGACATTGACTGGAGTATTGAGGCTACCCATTCTGGTAAAAGCAGCAGATTTCTGGCATCACTAAAGGACAGTTACCTGACTCAAATGGTAACGGAACCAACTAGGGGGAATACGTTACTGGATTTGATCATTTTAACCTCCCCGGCGTTCTATTGAGATCGCCAGGGAGGCTGCGGGAGGGTTTTTTTTTAATTAAAAAAAAAACTATTTCATGCAACCAACTGAAAGTTGGCTGCATGAAAGCCCACTAGAGGGCGCTCCGGAGGCGTTCTTCCGATCGCCTCCGGCGCCCAGAATAAACAAGGAAGGCCGCAATGAGCAGCCTTCCTTGTTTGGCTTTCCTCGTCGCCATGGCGACGAGCGGAGTGACGTCATGGACGTCAGCCGACGTCCTGACGTCAGCCGCCTCCGATCCAGCCCTTAGCGCTGGCCGGAACTGATTGGTCCGGCTGCGCAGGGCTCAGGCGGCTGGGGGGACCCTCTTTCGCCGCTACTCGCGGCGGATCGCCGCAGAGCGGCGGCGATCAGGCAGCACACGCGGCTGGCAAAGTGCCGGCTGCGTGTGCTGCTTTTTATTTGAAGAAAATCGGCCCAGCAGGGCCTGAGCGGCAGCCTCTGGCGGTGATGGACGACCTGAGCTCGTCCATACCGCTCAGGAGGTTAAATAGACCAGATAATGTATCAAATGTGCAGGTTCAAGAACATTTGGTAAATAGTGATCACAACATGATAACGTTTGATCTGGTGACTGATAGGCTACGGGGCAGCGGGATCACTAAAACTATGAATTTTAGAAGAGCAAAGTTCAATCAACTCAGGCAAGCACTAAGTTTGGTGAACTTGGATAATGTACTACAAGAGGAGAACACTGAAGGGAAATGGCAAGCGTTTAAACTTATTCTCAACTAATATTGTAGTAGGTCTATCCCATATGGAAACAAAACGTCTAGGAATAAAAAAAGGCCTCTATGGATGAATAGAAAGGTTAGCGATAAAATGAAGGGGAAAAAGAATGCCTATAAAAGGTCCTTTAACAGGAGGGGACCGAGGCTGCATTAAGCAATTATAAGGAGTGCAATAAAAGTTGTAAAAAAGAAATTAGGCTGGCAAAGATTGAAGCTGAAAATAAAATCGCTAGGGATATCAAATCTAGCCCAAAGAAGTTTTACAAGTTCATCAACTCTAAAAAAAAAAAGAAAGGTCGACTGTATTGGACTCCTCAAGGATGAGGGTGGGAACTCAATGGTGGATGACCAAGGTAAGGCAGAGTTATTAAAGAGACACTGAAGCGAAAAAAAAAATATGATATAGTGAATTGGTTGTGTACTATGAATAATTACTAGAAGATTAGCAGCAAAGAAAATATTCTCATACTTTTATTTTCAGGTATATAGCGTTTTTTCTAACATTGCATCATTCTATAATATGTGCAGATTACACAACACTCAGCATTCAAAATGAGTCTTTCAGAGCAGTCTGTGAAGTAATGACCTCTCCTCTAGCAGAGGAAAAGTAAATAGTCCAGGAACAGTTGAGATAATAAAAGTCAGATAACAGCCCTCTCCACGACTAACTTAGTCGGAGAGCTTAATGGCTTGTTTGCATAGAGATAACAACTGGAGTTTCTCAACTCTTCCTGTACTGGAAACAATT